>NC_057806.1:515121522-515130331 GCF_018294505.1 Triticum aestivum | reverse complement strand
CAAAAGTCGATTCAGTCGACTGAAGTGTAGCTAAATCAGAGCAGCATCGCAAGCAAGAGCAAGAGAGAGAGAGAGCAGCAGCGCGGGAAAGAGCAATAGCAAGAGCAAACCAGACAGAGGACCGAGAGCAAGAGCAGAGCAGCAGCGCGAGCAAGAGCTAAAGCAGCAGCAGCTCCTGCTGATGTGGATGTCGCCGCTGAGGGAGCGACGCCGTGGAGGAAGTGGCCGGCGATGCCGCCGTGGATGGAGTCGCGCCGTGTTGGCTTGGGACCGAGTGCTGGCAGCACCATGAGATCGAATCAAGAAGAAAATGCGGCGATTAGTGTACAGCCTCTTTGGTGGCACCGATTAGGCTGCAGCTTCATCCGAGGAAACGGGGATGATGATGCTCTTCTGGTGGTGCAGGTGAAGACGGCAGTGTGGGTATGGAGGTGGCGCGAAAGACGAGGGGAACATCGGGGCAGCTCCTTGGAGGTGGAGGACGGGATGGCTGAGCCGGCAGGACGATGAGATCGACGACGGATCCTCATCCGGTACGGTGGATGAGGGACATCGAGGTGTTTCTGTGGACGACGTCGTCGGGGAAGAGGCTCCAGCTGGGTGGCGGACGGAGCAGGGTGTGGGGTTTCGTCGCGGGTTTTCGCGGCCTCGGTGTACGAATGGGTGGGCGGATGGGATGGCAGTGGGGCACCATGGCTTAGAGACGCGCTTGTCCGAAATGTGGGGTAAGTTACGAAAGTACCCCCATCGATTTGAGGCGGTTCTTTCGGTTCAGGTGTACCACGGACATTTCGCGTGTCGGGATTTCCGAGGAGGTGGGAGTTTTCGCGTGCGTTGTAATTTCAGAATAGCAAGGCGCGGGTTGAGATGGAGGGAGTTGTCGGAGCACAACAAGACAAAAATATATCTTAAATATTTCAGGCTAACAAGGCGCGGGTTGAAGAGGCAGGAGTTTCGTAGCACGATAGACAGAGACGCTAGCTTGAATTTTCGGCATAACAAGGCGCGGCTTGAAATTTCGGAAGAACAAGCTTAACGTGTACCCAAAAAATAGACAATTTGCACCTCAACATGCACAACACACACACACAAACACCATTTAGACTAGAGTAAGGTACACGTGCATTGCATGCAAGCTTTGAGTCATATATGCATGATGTAGATGTTCGTTTAATTCTTATAGTTCATTTCATTCAAAATCATCTAATTTTTATAAGAAAGCTAATCTATTTTAACATTCATGGAATTGTGTGTCGTAAGACATAAAGTAAAAACAAATAATGGAAAATCATGTAGAAAAACATTTGGGCAATTCTGATACGGAAGATTCTAGAACAAATAAGAAGTGCTTGTGTTTTGATGTTTGTGCATTATGCTTAAGTTCAACCATGGAGTCTTCTAGATTATACATGTGGCGAAATCTGGTGGAATCTAGTTGATATCCATCGGCCAGTAGTGCTCAAATTTGCCATCTTTGGACCATCGGATTCGCCTCATCCAACGACCATATTTCAAAGTTAAAGTTACCCGCACACAATATAAAAAATATAAAATATATATAGATATGTGATGCGAAAGCCGCATATCATCTCCAATTAGAATAGTGTGTCCATGCACGGATGCGACGTGGCCAAATGATGTCTGCCATCGGTATCTCAAATTCAAATCAGTCTGACACTACTAGGGAAAACCTTATACACAGAAATTTAGCAGTGGCGCGTGGCAAAAACATGCGCTAGTGCTAAGTAGCACTAGCGCGCGTGCGAAAACCGTGCTACAGATACATTAGTAGCAGTAGCGCGTGCACATGAAAAAGCGCTACGACTAATATTCCCATTGCCAAAACGATAGGCTACGCATAGCAGTAGCGGTCTTGAGAGAAGCGTGCTACCGCTAGGACATAAGTAGCAGCGCGTTTCGCGCGGAGAGCGCTACTGCTAATGGAAATAAAATGAAATGGAAAAAATGGAAAAGTAAATGAAAACGAAATAAATAGAAAAAGGAAAAAGGAAAAAATAAAATGTAGAGCAAAATAAATGAAAAAGCAAAAAAGGAGAAAGGCGTAGCAGTAGCATTTGTTCGTAAGAGGCGATATAGCTAACGTAGCTGCAGCGCGTTTCCTAGACCCCCGCTGTAGAAACAGAAAAGGAAATAATAAATATGAATGGAATTACATAGCTATAGCAGTAGCGCATTTTGTGAAAATCGCTATAGCTAAATTAGTTATAGCGCGTTTCGCGAAAAGCGCTACCGCTAAGTTTGACTTAACTAAAAAACCGTTTCGCCCTGGCCACCACTTCTCCCCCAAATCCCTCTACCCACCCCGCCGCCGTCTGCCCGATTCGCCGTCGCCCCACTTCACCACCATCTCCTGCCGACGTTGACTCCCCCCGAGCCACCAGAGCCGTGCGTCGTCGACGCCACCGGAGCCGCCCCAACGCCACCGGAGCCGCGCGGCCACATCAACGCCACCGGAGCCGCAGTCGACGCCACCGGATCCTCCCTCGCCACAATTGCCTCCCTCGCCATCACCGGAGACGCCCCTGCCTCCCTCGCCACCACCGGAGCCATCCTCTGTAAGCCCCCACCCCTCCTCTCTCTCTCTCTCTGAATTAGTTAGGTTAATTTAGTTAGGAAAAGAATTTAGTTAGGTTAATTAAGTTAGGAAAAGAATTTAGATAGGGCTTTGACAGAGACGCCCCTGCCTCCCTCGCCGTAGGAAAAAATTGTATATGCTTAACTAGGGCAGTAGGGTTAGGGTTGTAGGTTTAACTAGATGTTAACTAGGGTGGTAGGATTTAGTTTAGGGGAAAAATCAATATAAAAATATAAATTTCTATTAGTGTTGCCAGTCTAGTAGGTTCTTAATTTTTAGTGAATTTTTATTAGGACAAAAATTTAGGACATAATTTGAGTTCTAGGTTCATAATTTGAGTTCTAGGGTTGATCCATCTATATTTGGTTTTTGAATTGAGTTTCAGAGAGCATGAGATTTTTGCATATTTTCTTGAAGTGTCAAACACTAGGAGATGCAAATTTGAAGTGGTCATAATATATGAAAAATCCTCAGCTGTGTTTGCTCATTGATCATAATCGACATTGAAGTGGTTCGATTGTGCCCAAGTGGCCTTTTTTTGTTTCCAGGGAATGAAGCCGAGTGGCCTATGTTTTGCCGGAATATTGATTCATTTCTGTTCCGGCAAAATTTAGGTTCTCGATTTGTCCACTTTTTAGCAAAGGTCATACCAAAATTTTCCATGAATTTCAGCATTACTTGTGCTAAAACTAGGACATATCGAGTGCCCGGGATTTGCCGCACCGGGAAGGAGTCAATGTTCCTGCAAAACAATAGGCCTTTTTTATGTCATTATTCAGTTTTCTAGGTCTAGAATTAATTGACTAGATTTAATCGTAGGAAACATGGCTAGCAACGATGAAGGACAGGGTTCTGGTGATTGCGACGACGTCTACCGGGCGACAGACGAAATTTTTAGCCTTGCCGACATGCAGACCGGTGCTGAGACTGAGACCGGCGCTGAGACTCAGACCGACATCAAGACCGGCACTAAGACTGAGACCGGCGCTGCCTCGGGGAGCGGAGCCGGTGTAGAACCGAAAGCAAAGAGGCAACGACCTCCTAACAAACTCAGGACTACTAGACTGGTGGTCACGGAGGTGGACGACGACAATTTTGAGCCAAAGGCGCCCGAGGAAGCGCGTCGATGCTACGGCAATCAAATAGGCTGCATCGTACGGACAACCGCCACCATCAACGATGAGAAACTACAGAAGATAGAAAATATGAGGAGCTCCCTCCTAAAGAAGTTTCACCATATATTCTTGTTCCCAGGCCGGAATGAGAAGGATTATGAAGATCTAGATGAGGACCCGGCAATCAAGAAGATACACAAACACTCCATGACCAAGTTTAGCGACGCGTTGGCCGCCTGGAAAAATCGAGTGAAAGCAAAGATCATCGACAAGAAGGAACCCTACTCCGAGATTGTATAGGATAATCCGACAATCACGGAAGAGCTGTTTCAAATAGTCAAGGAGGCTTGCGAGGCCGAAGCTGCCAAAAAAAGTCTCAGTACATGAAGGGGCTTCAGGAGAGGAACATTGGGAGCCACCACCTCGGGAGCCGTGGTTACGGCGGAAAGAGGTCCAAATGGGCCAAGGAGGACGCGGAAGTCGCGAGTCTGGGCATCCCAGACCCCTTGGCGGATTTCACTGTCCCGCAGGAGCCTGACGTCCTCAGGGCCCGGCACCGTTGGGACCCAGTGAAGAAGGTTTACGAGACAAAACCGGTCATTGCGGAGTTCATGAGACTGCTGGTAATTTTAGTTTCTAATCAATTTGATTGCACACGTTAGTCATATTTGTAAACGATCCTTGTGCCTGTTGCAGAGAGAGCAGCACCGGATTGCGACCGAAAGCGACTCGTTGTCTGAGGCATTGGCGAGGCCCAAGTGGGACACTCCATTCAACCAGGAGTTGAACATATTGAAACGACAACCGGTGGATACTCGACCGTCGTATGGACGCGTGCACGGTGTCGGAGACGGCGCCACATGGAAGAAGTACTACCGTGAGACCACGGAGGAGAGAAAGGAAAGAGGGAGTTTAACTGAAGAGAACATCGACAAGAAGGTTGAGATTGCGGTTGAGAAGAAATCATCTCAGACAGTCGTAACAGCGGTAGCTGCCGCAAAACAGGTGGTTGCAGATTTGTCTACTTCCTTGGTGACGGGCGTTTTCACTTGGACAAGGCAAAATCCAGAAAAAAATGCAAACGACTTTCCCCTTGCTGACTTCTTGGGGAGAAGCTCAACTAGCATTGCACTAGCACCTACTCCCACACCTGCTCCCGCACCGGCTCCCGCATCGGCTCCCGCACCGGACGTGCTCGGTGGTGCTTCGTCTTTGGCTGAGCTCGACACCCTCACTGTATCTGTCACACTGTCCCCCTTCAATATAAATGTATAATCTCCCGTTTTCGTTGCCTTTCGGATATCTCACGTCGCAGACTTTTCTTTGCAGGCCGACGAAAGCCCGTGCACCATATTGTACACTATCGGCGACCAGAAGGTGGACGTGGGGAAGGCGGCGATAATGGAGCCGAAGGAACCATTGTTCCACAGCTGACCGATCCCCCGAACGTCTTCAAGGTTTCCATGGCCAGTGTCAAACCAGGCCACGAGAATTTGCGTCCTCCAATACTAGTGGGGGATGACGACGAGACACCACGGCGGCTTGGTGATTGTTGCAATAATGGGTGGGTCCTATTGTGGCCAAAGAGTCTGCTTCGTCTGGAGGCGGTCAGGAGCACACCCACAAGCACACAGCCTCAGCAAGGTATGAACATCAACACCCCACCTACCCAATTAGCGTCGGGTGTCGGGTTGGGTGATAGCGGACGGGGTAAGGAGGAGGCTCCATTAGTCGCTGATGACGTCGCCATGGATGAGGATGTAACGCCCTCGATGCGGCTATATCTTCTACGTGTCGGAGCATGACTTAGAGGCATAACCGCATTGAAAGCAATGTCGCAAATAAGGTAATCTTCACAACAACCCATGTAAATAGATAATAAGGGGAAAGGTACATAGTTGGCTTACACTCGCCACGTCACACAAAGTACATAAATAGCATTACAATCATCCAATCACTCATGGTCTGACTACGGTACCAAAATAAAAGATCAACCCCAACATGCAACATGGTCCCAATCGCCCCAACTGGGCACCACTACTAATCATCAGGGAAAGACACATAGTAACGACGGGAGGCTTCATCGAACTCCCACTTGAGCTCAAGCGCATCATCTGGAACGGAGTCATCGGGCCCTGCATCTGGTTTGGAAGTATTCTGTGAGTCACGGGGACTCAGCAATCTCGCACCCTTGCAATCAAGACAATTTAAGCTTATAGGTAAGGCAAAGTAATATGTGGAGCTGCAGCAAGCGACTAGCATATTTGGTGGCTAACCTGTTCGCAAAAGAGAGCGAGAAGAGAAGGAAAAGCACGAATGAAGAACTAAAGAACAACCTACGACAAACATTACTCCAACACCGTGTTCACTTCCCGGACTCCGCCGAGAAGAGACCATCACGGTTACACACAGTTGATTCATTTTAATTAAGTTAAGGTTCAAGTTATCTACAACCGGACATTAACAAATTCCCATCTGCCCATAACCGCGGGCACGGCTTTCGAAAGTTCAAATCTCTGCAGGGGAGTCCCAACTTAGCCCATCACAAGCTCTCACGGTCAATGAAGGATATTCCTTCTAGCGGGAAGACCCGATCAGGCTCGGAATCCTGGTTACAAGACATTTCGACAATGGTAAAACAAGACCAGCAAAGCCACCCAAATGTGCCGACAAATCCCGATAGGAGCTGCACATATCTCGTTCTTAGGGCACACCGGATGAGCAAGACGTCGGGTAAGCCAGCCCAGAGTTGCCCCTGGTAGCCTGGGACATCGCTCAGTTGGACCAACACTTAGAGAAGCACTGGCCCAGGGGGGTTAAAATAAGATGACCCTTGGGCAGGCCTACCCAAGGGAAAGAAAAAGACTAGGTGGCGAATGGTAAAACCAATGTTGGGCCTTGCTGGAAGAGTTTTATTCAAGGCGAACTGTCAAGGGGTTCCCATTATCACCCAACCGCGTAAGGAACGCAAAATCCGGGAACATAACACCGATATGACGGAAACTAGGGCAGCAAGAGTGGAACAAAACACTAGGCAAAAGGCAGCCTTCCACCATTTACCAAGTATATAGATGCATTAAGATAACAAGATAATATAGTGATGTCCCAACAAATAAACAATGTTCCAACAAGGAACGATCTCCAATCTTCACCTGCAACTAGCAACGCTATAAGAGGGGCTGAGCAAAGCGGTAACATAGCCAGTCAACGATTTGCTAGGACATGGAGGGTTAGAGGGTTGACATGGCAATTTGGGAGGCAAGATAAGCAAGTGGTAGGCATCATAGCATAGGCATAGCAAAAGAGCGAGCATCTAGCAAGCAAAGATAGAAGTGATTTCGAGGGTATGATCATCTTGCCTGCAAAGTTGTCAGAGTTGACTTGATCCTCGTAAGCAAACTCAACGAGCTCCTCGTTAGTGAACTCGTCTCCCGGCTCTACCCAAACAAGACAAGCAAGCAAAAGGAATACAATCAACCACGTGCAAAGCTCAAACAACATGATGCAAACATGGTATGCTATGCGGGATGCGATATGTGATGCATATGCAAGATTTGACAAGGAATGATTGGACCTGGCCTCAACTTGGAAATCAAAGAGTGCCACTGGAAAAGTGAGGTGATTTCGGTTGAAATCGATATAAAGATCACCGGAATCGGATGCACGGTTTGGAAATGGCAAGCAAAACAAATACGGCACCGGTCCGTGATAAACAGCAAGTAGCCATCTAAATGCATCAAGATTATTATGCTAAAGCACTCAAACATGGCAACAAAATACATGGCAGGGATCCACTCATAATGCTTGACAAAAGATGAACACTGAGCTACGGCCAATTCATCCATTAACAGGTTCAAACAAGCATGGCAAAAGTGCAATTGGTAAACAGGTTTCAGACTTCGTGAAATTAACATGTTTGAAATTTCAGATCAGGTAGCACACTTTGGAGCATGAAAACTATATGCTATAGGAACTTAACATGGCAAAGAAAGGCATGACATGGAGCTACTCAAAGAGCTTAACAAAAGTCCCTTAGTGACCTTGAGCCAAAAGGGAAAATACAATTGCGAGCATGTGAACATGGCAAAAACATAATCAGATCTCAGGCTTAGTGAAAAACTGGAACATGCAAATATGTTAACGAATAGGCATGTTTACGACCTCGATGCACTCACTACAGAGCAAGGCATGACAAACTAAGAATACCCCCATGAAGAATACACATTATATAAGCTAGACATGGCAAGAACAACAACATAGCATGCACGGTTCAACAACAACATCCTCGGCAAATTCGCTAACAAGTAGGCAATCTGCCAGGAATTACGAAATAGCGAAACTAGAGCTCGATTGACTCAAGCTAGGGTGCTCCATAATTGCAAACAAAGCATTGATGGATAGAGCACCACAATATTAACAAATCATCCTTACTGATCATCCTTAAAAGAGGCACGGATCACTAGGAAACAACATGAACATATGGCATATTGATAAAAATAGATCAAGGACTTAGAGAAATTCTAAGTCCCTGAAATCAGCGTTAACGAATGCACTACTTTGCAAGCTTGTGCTAGTCACCACACACATCACAAAAATACATGGTAAGAACCTCTGTAAAGATGGCATGTCATATAACAAAACACATGTAGAGCTCAGGAGCATATCATGCACACATTAATCATGGCAAAAATGACAAATAGCTATTTGGTGCAGCAGATCTGACAATTAACTCAAATAGCTCTATTCCAATAGCATTTCGGGCATCAAGATGAGCTCAAATGAAAATGATGCAACAAGATGAAATGATGTACTCTCTGAGGCGAACATTTTGATATGCTACACGCCCAAAACAGAGCTACGGATGCGGAGTTATGACGCGATGAACATGGCATAAAAATACTGTAGAAAAATGAGTTAGAAATATCTCGGGGTCAACCCTAGGTCTTGACCCGATCCAGATCTGGCGCACGCAAAACAAGGATCGCCGGGCCTTCGCCGGAGTTCATCGGGGAGGCAGCGGTGAGGCGCACCCGGGTCGGATCTCGCCGGATCCGGCCGGCGGGGAGCCGGAGTGGCGGCGGCGGAGGCGCGGCGTGCC